>NC_088783.1:90918245-90938245 GCF_958450345.1 Calliphora vicina | reverse complement strand
ACATACATACATACATACATACATACATACATACATACATACATACATACATACATACATACATACATACATACATACATACATACATACATACATACATACATACATACATACATACATACATACATACATACATACATACATACATACATACATACATACATACATACATACATACATACATACATACATACATACATACATACATACATACATACATACATACATACATACATACATACATACATACATACATACATACATACATACATACATACATACTTACATACATACATACATACATACATACATACATACATACATACATACATACATACATACATACATACATACATACATACATACATACATACATACATACATACATACATACATACATACATACATACATACATACATACATACATACATACATACATACATACATACATACATACATACATACATACATACATACATACATACATACATACATACATACATACATACATACATACATACATACATACATACATACATACATACATACATACATACATACATACATACATACATACATACATACATACATACATACATACATACATACATACATACATACATACATACATACATACATACATACATACATACATACATACATACATACATACATACATACATACATACATACATACATACATACATACATACATACATACATACATACATACATACATACATGATAGGGCCAAGCTCAGGCTACTATCGGGGTCAGCGGGTGGCGGATAGCTGAACGACCTGCAGATATGTGGGTCAGCTGCGATAGATAAGCAGTCCCCGACCATGAGCGGCAGAGTTCGAGGGCGTGCTAAAAAAAAGCACATGAGCCTTAAGACTATTCTGCGACGTGGCGATTAGATGCCGCCATTAAGTAAGCATCCCCCACAGGAGGTACCCTCTGGAGAGGTGTAATTAGAAGAGTGACGACTTCGTGGTTCCTCCAGTCTATACAAGAAAAATCCAGGAGCGACTGTCCCATATTGGGCGGCTCCCTGGTCGGCGTCTGTTTTTCCCATGTAAGGGGCGGCTGCAAACGGAACTCCTGGCGGTTAGGATAAAAACGCTACGGGTACGACCCCGGAAAACAAAACGAAACATGGAAAAGTCCCTAAATGAAAAATATGTTACGGTGCAGGGGGTAATGTCCCCAGTACCGGCGGCTGTGTGTAGTGCGCAAGCAGGCTACCCGTCGTCGTCATCCAGCGCCTGCAATGTTACCCCGGTTACGAGCTTGGCTGGGATAGCAGATAATGCTACAAGCAAAAACAATTCGGAGATTAACCCCTTCCAGAGGAATACTGTCATTAAGAGGACCCCTCCAAGACAACTCACGGATGAGGAATGTATGAAAGAGAAAACAGTTCCGAAGATTAGTACACAACAAACGGACTCCTTTCAAAAACTGGGAAAACTCATTGTTGATCTTATGGACTACGTTAAGACTAGAAACAATGTTCATCACGCCATCAAGGATCAAGTCAGAGATATAAGAGCAGCATACAACAAAACTCGCGATGAACTGCAAGGTGGTGACACTAATGCTAATAGAGAAGTCTCTGAACAGACAACACAAACCTCCCCTAAAGTATGGCCTGGTAAGAGAGAGTCTAAAAGAAAAAACGACAAAACTGAGGCAGTAACCAAGATGCCGACGCCAAAAAGATTGAAGCGGACCACGCAAAAAACAAAACCCTCTGAGAAAGAATCGGGTGAAAACCCCACAAAAAATGAAGGAAAAAATGAAGCTGAACATACAAAAGAAAACAGGTGGATTACAAAAAGTAGCAGGAAGAAGAGACCCCGTAAAACTAAACCGGATAAGATTCTAATATCTGCCAAAGGAGAAATCAGTTACGCAGACATCCTTCGAAAGATCAAAACAAATCCGGAACTAAAGGAGCTAGGCGACGAAGTAAGGAAAGTAAGAAGAACCCAGAAAGGCGAACTCCTACTGGAGCTGAAGAATGTTAGCGAGAACTTATGCAAGAATTTTAGTCAGCAAATAGAGACATCTCTAGATGGGTGCGTTGAAGTACGGACTCGCAAAGAGGAGGTTATGTTACTTTGCAAAGACATGGACGGCATAACGACAAAGGGAGAACTATGTCAAGCCTTCGCCAAAGAGCTACAACTCCCCGAGATAGTAGAAACGAAAGTAAAATCTATGTGGAAAACATACGGAGGCACGCAATCTGCGAAACTAATGCTTCCAGCAGCGGAAGCAAGAAGAGTGCTCGAAATGGGAAAAATTAAAATAGGCTGGTCCATATGCAGAATTAGAGAATCGCAGACACCTATAAAATGCTTTAGATGTTTGGAGTTCAACCATACATCGAGGTCGTGTAAAGCAGATACCGACAGGTCCCACCACTGTATAAAATGTGGCATAGAGGGCCATATCGCCAGAGACTGCAAAGGAGTAGTAAATTGTATGCTATGCAAAGACAAAGGAGAGACGGATTTAAAACACGTAGCAGGGAGCTATAGATGTCCCGTTTTCCAGAAGGCATTAAACACAAGATCTAAATGATTTTTATACAAATAAATTTAAACCATTGTGTGGCAGCTCAGGACCTGCTAACCCAGTCCATTTGCGAAATGAACATCGACGTCGCAATAGTTTGCGAACAGTATAAAAACCTCGATAGAAATCTATGGGAATGCGACTCAACTGGCAGATCAGCCATTTGGGCTTGTGGAGGCAAAGCGATAGAAGAAAGTATGAAGGAACAAAAAGATGGCTTTGCAAGAGCTAAGATCGGAGGAATATATATCTACAGCTGTTATATGTCGCCTAACATATCACTCCAGGATTTCGAAATACTCGTAGACAATCTGGCAAACGATGCAATTCGCCATAATCCAAAGGTTATTGCAGGTGACTTCAATGCATGGGCACAAGACTGGGGCAGCCCCCGCACAAACGAAAGAGGAAGAATAATCCTGGATGCTTTTTCCAGACTTGACGTAGTCTTGGCAAACAATGGCGAAACAAATACATTCAGACGGGGTAGTACTGGCTCAATTGTTGACCTTACGTTTGTAAGTAGTACCCTCGCTAGAGAGATTGAATGGCAAGTCAGCGAACATTATACACATAGTGACCATCAAGCCATTATATTCAAAATAGAAAATAGAGTACATATGGAAAGCAGAGAAAGAACAAGGTTCCAAGGCTGGGCGCAGGAAAAATTTGACCAAGATGCATTCACAGAAATTTTCTTTAACACCCAAGGAATAGAAGAAGACCAGGCCGAAATCATGGCAGACAAAATCGTAACGGCACTTAAGATAGCATGTGATGCGTCAATGCCAGTTAAACGCACAAATAACAGAAGGAAAGAAAATTATTGGTGGAATGATGAAATAGCAAACTTGAGAAGGGACTGTCACCGATGCAGACGACAGTATCAAAGAAGCAGACTTAGACCTGACTTCGAAGAGAAAAAAGAAGCCTACCACCAGGCGAGACAACACTTGCAAAAGGCTATAAACAACAGTAAATCGGAGTGTTTCAAACAATTGTGTAAGGAAGCTGATTCAAACCCGTGGGGTAAGGCATATCAAACTGTAATGTCACGGCTAAAAGGGAAAAGGTCACCACAAATTACATGCCCATCCTTAATAGAAAATATAGTGAAGGTTCTATTCCCAGATGGAGAACCGTGGACCGATTCATCACCACCTACGACACAAATTGAAGTAGATGTAACAGAGGATGAAGTACTAAGCCTATGCTCTAAAATTGGAGACAAAAAAGCACCAGGATTAGACTATATTCCAAACAGAGCGCTAAAATTGGGACTCCAACTAAGACCCGCATTATTTGCGCAGATATTCAAAAAATGCCTGAATGAAGGCACTTTCCCTGTAAGCTGGAAACGGCAAAAACTTATATTAATACCTAAACCAGGTAAAGTTCTCGGAGATCCTCGATCGTACAGACCGATCTGCCTGCTGGACACTATCGGCAAATGTCTCGAGAGAATCATACACAATAGATTGCTAGAAGTCGTTGAGAATGCCAACGGTCTCTCAAATAGTCAATACGGATTTCGTAAATCCAGATCTACTATAGATGCCATAAAATATGTGGTGAATACAGCCAGAAAGGCGATAAACGGCAAGGGCGTACACAGAAAATACTGTGCTGTCATCACGCTTGACATAAAAAATGCTTTCAATTCCGCTGGATGGAATCATATTGTGTCATCCCTCAGGAATGTTAATGTTCCAAATTATTTAATTAAAATAATCCAAGACTACTTTGCAAATAGAATACTAAAAGTAGAAACAGATATAGGCATGAAAACGTTTAACATTACATCAGGTGTTCCCCAGGGATCGGTCTTAGGACCACTGTTGTGGAACATCATGTACAATGGCATTTTTAAATTAAAGATTCCTGAAGAAGCAAGCATTGTTGGTTTTGCAGACGACATTGCTGTTATAGTCCAAGCGAGACACGTAAAAGAGGTCGAAATATATGCCAACGAAACAGTCAGAGAGATAAAGAGATGGCTAACATCTATAAACCTACAATTGGCTGAGCACAAAACGGAGTTGGTCCTCATAAGCGGACGCAAAAAGAGAGAGACTCTGACAATAAAAGTGGGATCATCAGAAATACGATCCTCCGAGGCTATAAAGTACCTCGGCATTATTATAGATGACCGACTCAGCTTTAAGAAACACATTGATTATGCATGTAAGAAAGCAGTTGGAGTGACAAATGCCTTGGCTCGTATGATGCCAAATGTCGGTGGACCACGGCAAAGTCGTAGAATTTTGATATCCCGAGTAACTAACTCCACGTTATTGTATGGAGCACCAGTGTGGGAGAGCACCGCAAGCACCTCATCAAAGAAGAACATGCTAGCAATATTTAGGAGAGGCTGTCTAAGAGTCTGCAGCGGTTTCAGAACTATATCAGGCGAAGCAGCAAGTGTCGTAGCGGGAATTATACCAATAGATATTGTTGCTAAAGAACTTTCAAATGTGTATAAAGAGTTAGTGGAGAACCCGTCAGCTCCCAAGAATATTATCCGCAAGCTGGAAAGGCAAAAAACAACACAAAGCTGGCAAAGAAGATGGGAAAATTCCCCGAAAGGTAGATGGACTTTTAGGCTACTGCCTGATATCGAAAAGTGGTTAAATCGTCCACATGGTGATGTAACCTACAATCTCACCCAATTCCTTACAGGACATGGTGGTTATAGGAAATACTTGCACCGATTCGGGCACGACAACTCACCAAGATTGTCCAGATGAAGATGAAAGTGCAGAACATGTAGTATTTGTATGCCCGCGTTTTGCCAGAGATCGAGCTCTATTAGTGCTGAATATAGGAGAAAGCTTGACAGTCGAGAATATCATTGACCTAATGTTAGGATCCCAAGAGAAATGGGACGCTATAAATACATTTATAAAGGGTGTAAACCAAGCACTGAGAGAGGCAGAAAAAATTCGTAAAGTCAACCGGAATAACGATATTGCAGATTAGCCCATGAGGGCTTGCCGGCCTCGCGAAGTAGTACCAGTAGGCAGTACCGTGGGGTACATAGGCTGTGTTTGGGGGGGTGTGTTTTAGTACGTATGAATCGTGCATGCCTTCAGTACGGACTGAAGGTATCTATGCAAGATTTCACACCTCCAGCGTATCAAAAAAAAAAAAAAAAAAAAAAAAAAAAAACATACATACATACATACATACATACATACATACATACATACATACATACATACATACATACATACATACATACATACATACATACATACATACATACATACATACATACATACATACATACATACATACATACATACATACATACATACATACATACATACATACATACATACATACATACATACATACATACATACATACATACATACATACATACATACATACATACATACATACATACATACATACATACATACATACATACATACATACATACATACATACATACATACATACATACATACATACATACATACATACATACATACATACATACATACATACATACATACATACATACATACATACATACATACATACATACATACATACATACATACATACATACATACATACATACATACATACATACATACATACATACATACATACATACATACATACATACATACATACATACATACATACATACATACATACATACATACATACATACATACATACATACATACATACATACATACATACATACATACATACATACATACATACATACATACATACATACATACATACATACATACATACATACATACATACATACATACATACATACATACATACATACATACATACATACATACATACATACATACATACATACATACATACATACATACATACATACATACATACATACATACATACATACATACATACATACATACATACATACATACATACATACATACATACATACATACATACATACATACATACATACATACATACATACATACATACATACATACATACATACATACATACATACATACATACATACATACATACATACATACATACATACATACATACATACATACATACATACATACATACATACATACATACATACATACATACATACATACATACATACATACATACATACATACATACATACATACATACATACATACATACATACATACATACATACATACATACATACATACATACATACATACATACATACATACATACATACATACATACATACATACATACATACATACATACATACATACATACATACATACATACATACATACATACATACATACATACATACATACATACATACATACATACATACATACATACATACATACATACATACATACATACATACATACATACATACATACATACATACATACATACATACATACATACATACATACATACATACATACATACATACATACATACATACATACATACATACATACATACATACATACATACATACATACATACATACATACATACATACATACATACATACATACATACATACATACATACATACATACATACATACATACATACATACATACATACATACATACATACATACATACATACATACATACATACATACATACATACATACATACATACATACATACATACATACATACATACATACATACATACATACATACATACATACATACATACATACATACATACATACATACATACATACATACATACATACATACATACATACATACATACATACATACATACATACATACATACATACATACATACATACATACATACATACATACATACATACATACATACATACATACATACATACATACATACATACATACATACATACATACATACATACATACATACATACATACATACATACATACATACATACATACATACATACATACATACATACATACATACATACATACATACATACATACATACATACATACATACATACATACATACATACATACATACATACATACATACATACATACATACATACATACATACATACATACATACATACATACATACATACATACATACATACATACATACATACATACATACATACATACATACATACATACATACATACATACATACATACATACATACATACATACATACATACATACATACATACATACATACATACATACATACATACATACATACATACATACATACATACATACATACATACATACATACATACATACATACATACATACATACATACATACATACATACATACATACATACATACATACATACATACATACATACATACATACATACATACATACATACATACATACATACATACATACATACATACATACATACATACATACATACATACATACATACATACATACATACATACATACATACATACATACATACATACATACATACATACATACATACATACATACATACATACATACATACATACATACATACATACATACATACATACATACATACATACATACATACATACATACATACATACATACATACATACATACATACATACATACATACATACATACATACATACATACATACATACATACATACATACATACATACATACATACATACATACATACATACATACATACATACATACATACATACATACATACATACATACATACATACATACATACATACATACATACATACATACATACATACATACATACATACATACATACATACATACATACATACATACATACATACATACATACATACATACATACATACATACATACATACATACATACATACATACATACATACATACATACATACATACATACATACATACATACATACATACATACATACATACATACATACATACATACATACATACATACATACATACATACATACATACATACATACATACATACATACATACATACATACATACATACATACATACATACATACATACATACATACATACATACATACATACATACATACATACATACATACATACATACATACATACATACATACATACATACATACATACATACATACATACATACATACATACATACATACATACATACATACATACATACATACATACATACATACATACATACATACATACATACATACATACATACATACATACATACATACATACATACATACATACATACATACATACATACATACATACATACATACATACATACATACATACATACATACATACATACATACATACATACATACATACATACATACATACATACATACATACATACATACATACATACATACATACATACATACATACATACATACATACATACATACATACATACATACATACATACATACATACATACATACATACATACATACATACATACATACATACATACATACATACATACATACATACATACATACATACATACATACATACATACATACATACATACATACATACATACATACATACATACATACATACATACATACATACATACATACATACATACATACATACATACATACATACATACATACATACATACATACATACATACATACATACATACATACATACATACATACATACATACATACATACATACATACATACATACATACATACATACATACATACATACATACATACATACATACATACATACATACATACATACATACATACATACATACATACATACATACATACATACATACATACATACATACATACATACATACATACATACATACATACATACATACATACATACATACATACATACATACATACATACATACATCTATATATATAAAAGAGTAACGTGACTGACTGACTGATTCATTCATCATCGCACAGCCCAAACCGCTAAAGCTAGAAACTTGAAATTCGGGTAATGGGTTCCTTTTACAATATGTAGATCCACTAAGAAGGGATTTTTGGAAATTCGGTCGTTAAGGGGGACAAATGGGGCAAAAACGGGTAAAACCTGTACCTCTATATCTCCAAAACAAATAAACTTAGAAATAATATTTTAAATGCGTCCGCCTGTAATCAAAAAAAGAGCCGACAGGTGTTTGGTACTTTTTTGAAATTCAAAATTCAAGTGGCCATATGGGGTAAAAATAGTCCCCGTAGAACCCTCTGTTAACATGTATATCTCCTACATAAATAAACATAGAAATATTATATTGAATGTATCTGGCTCAGATCAATAAAAACTAGAAATCTTTTTGGTACTTTTTTGAAATTCGAATTCCTAAGGCCTCAAAATTGTTTTCTTTTTTGGTACTTTTTTATCAAAATGTATTTTCTCACTAACAATTCCATGAACTATTATTTTCAAATAGTACGTATTACTAGGTACTTTTTTGAAAATTATTTCTTCACGGGGGACAAAAAACGGGATAAAAACGGAGATTTGATATTATTTATTCAATTTAAAAATAAAAAAAGATAAAATATTATTCCAACCACACAAAAAAGAATCCACAACATGCTATTCGGAAGTCAAATACAAATGGGTAAAAAGGGCCAAATTTCAGTACACTTATATTGGTACTTTTTTGAAATTCATTTCTACTATTCTATTCAAGTAGTTTTATTTTTTTTTTCAATAAAATTGTTTTGCCACCACTGAGATTCGAACCGATGTAGTTCGGCTACAGTTCAGTAGTCTAAACCCTTAGCCTACACCAGAATGTTTATTTTCATGTTTAGAATACTAATTTTATTTTAAAATATATAGTTTTTCACCCTATTCACCATTAGTTGAATTCTAATGGTGTTGAAAATTCCAATAGTACAGACACAAACCTTAACCTTTTTTGTAAAAATTATTATTTTCACCTTATTCAATAAATTTAAAATTTATTCAACATACAGTTATATGAAATGTATATGGGAATTTATGAGGGAAAATATTAATAACAGTGTTGTAAATATAGTTGGTTTAATGCTATTTGAAATGTTATAGTTTTATTTGATAAAAAACTACAAAACAAATTATTTTGTTGAAATGTGAAACAAAACAAAAAATATATTCATTAAAGCATTTCTCAAAAAAAAATCACGTGTTTATTCCTATTCGCTAAAATAAGAATTTTGTTCTCGCAAAATTTAATAACAATTTCAGTAAATTAAGGTCCTCATTTTATAAAACAAAACGTTTGGAAGCGTAAGCAATTTGTATGAAGAATACTGGGAAAAAAGTTTAAAACTTATTTCCATAGAATTTTATTTTAACGTTTGTCGTTTCGTTTTATAAAATTAGACCCTAAAAAAATTAAAATGTAAAGCACTATGTGTATCTATGAGTAAATCATTATTTATACTCTATTTATCAAGTTTATAAAATCAACTTATATCTCACTCAAATGTAGTATTAGAAACTTTTTATAAATTTAAAAAACAGAATTTACGCAATATGTGTCTCTATGATTAAAACCTTATTCATATTCAATTTATCAAAAGATTATAAAACAAATTTAGGGCCTCATTTTATAAAACGCAACGACAAACGTTAAAATAAAATTCTATGGAAATAAGTTTTAAACTTTTTTCCCAGTATTCTTCATACAAATTGCTTACGCTTCCAAACGTTGAACAAATTTTGTATGAAAAAAATTCAAGTTTAAAACCTTATTACCAGTATTCTTCATACAAATTGCACGCTTTATAAAAAAACATTTTTTTAGATAATAACAAATAAATTTTCGCTTAAATAAAATCGTTTACACAAACATTTATTTAAATATTTTTATTTCGATGAATAGACAACACTATTTACATATAACCGTCAACTCATTTGAAAAAAAATAGTTGTGTAATAATAAGTGCTCAAATTTTATAAATTCAATTAAAAGAAAAAATTCTACGTTACTTAGAAATGTAAGTTTTTTAATTTCATATTCCATATATATATATTAATCTTCATTAAGTTTTATTACGTTTTTATCGTGTAAATAAAATGTATATGTACATACATTCACACCACAATTTTTAAAATTTTAAAAAATGATATGCTATTAGGTCATATTGTCATAATGTCCTTATTGTCATAATGTCCTAATATATTATGATAGTTTAAACAATTTTTGTTGTGTTTCAAACAATAATGTTCTAAACTAATAAGACTTTTTGAACTATGTTCATTGTTTTGTCATAAAATAACACTTTTTTTGAAGCACAACAACAATTTGTTTAAACTATCATAATATATTAGGACAATCAGACCGTTTGAATACCCCAAATATGTTGAAAGTGTGTTTAAAAAAATATTTTTACTGAAATTTGATTTCAACTATTGGGTATATGACTCAAAAATGTGGGATTTGCTATAGGTGGCGTATCTTTTGAACCCCTTTTTTAATTTTTAATAACTTTTATATCACTCTAAAGGGTATATATCTGTCATTCATCCTCGCTTAGTTATTGAACATTATGTGTAAACAACAAAGTTTTTTTTGTCGAATTTTGTGCCAACAAAGCGTCATATGTGGAAAGTTTTGCTTTACTTCTTTCATTTGAAAAACGTGCCGCAGAAGTACACATAGATCACCAAAGCTTATGGTGAACGTGTTCCATCGGTTTCAACGTGCAAGAGATGGTGCATGTTCAGAAGTGATGATTTTGAAACGGAAGGCCCAGGACAACCAAACAATTTGAAGACCAAGATTTGGAGGCATTAATCCGTGAATGTTGTTGTCAAACTCAACATGAGCTTGCAATATCATAGGGAGATACTCAAGAAGCAAAACGTTTGCAAGCAGCAGGATTTGTCAAAAAAAAAAGGCAAATTGGGTACCATACGAATCGAAGACGAGATACCTTGAAAAGCGATTTAGCATTTCCGAAATGACGTTTGAACTAACAGTTATTTAATAGTATTTTTGATTTTCATAAACATAGAAAATTCTAAAAGTTAGAATGTGAGTTTCTATGAGACTTAAAAACCAATTACTACTACTATTTATTATCTATCTTCTGGCTGTAATTTTTATTTTGGCTTAAACAATGGATGTAAATTGAGACAGTTGTAAATATACATATATGATTAAAGTAAGAATATTTATTGGTAATTGGTGAACACTTATTTGTCCATCTGAGTGTATGTACGACTGTTAGTTGAAATTAATTTTCCTAAGAAGATCAGAAAAATATTTTGTGCTTTTTCAAATATATTTTTGAATTATAGAATAAATGCAGAATCCCACAAGATTCATCTGCCAATCTTCTCCCATTTCCAAGAAATTTAGATTCATTCTCCAAATTAAATTTTCGTAAAAATTTAATTTCTCTGAACTCGCACTGTTAAAGGTTATGACCATGGACGATGGTAGACTAACAGCCTATCTATAAATTCCATCATGTTCCATCCGCCCATCTTTTCCCGTTTTCCTAGAATTCGGATTCAGCCTCCCAAGTATATTAAATTTTGATTTTGGTCAAAATTAAAAAATTATTATCAAAACTCGCTCTGTTAAATATTATGACCACAGATTATCATAGTGGGACAGTTTATCTATAAATACCAGCAAGTTCATTCCACCTATCTTCTCCCATTTCCAACAAATTTAGATTCATCCTCCAAAAACATTTTAATTTTCGAAAAATTTAATTTTCCCATCTTCTCCCGTTATACAGGATTTTAGATTCATCCTCCAAAAAATTTAAATTTTCGAAACATTTAAATTTCTCTATCAGAACTCGCACTGTTAAAGGTTATGACCACGGACCATGATAGACCATCTTCTCCCATTTCCAAGAAATTTAGATTCATCCTCAAACAAAATTTAAATTTTCGAAAAATTTAAATTTCTTTATCAGAACTCGCACTGTTAACGGTTATGCCACGGACCATGATAAACCAACACCCTACCTAAATATTCCATCAAGATTCATCCGCCCATCTTCTACCATTTCCAAAAAATTTAAATTCTTCCTCCCAAAACTTGCACTGTTAAGGGTTATGACCATGGGTTATGATAGAAAAACACCTTGGCTATAAATTCAAGCAAGTTCCTTCTGCCCATCTTCTCCCGTTATAAAAGAATTTAGAATCATCCTCAAAAAAATTTAAATTTTCGAAAAATTTAAATTTCTCTAGCAGAACTCGCACTGTTAAAGGTTATGACCACGGACCATGATAGACCAACACCCTACCTAAATATTCCAGCAAGATTCCTCCGCCCATCTTCTCCCATTTCCAAGAAATTTAGATCATCCTCCCAAGAAATTTAAATTTCCGAAAAATTTTAATTTCTCTATCAAAACTCGCACTGTTAAGGGTTATGACCATGGGTTATGATAGAAAAACACCTTGGCTATAAATTCCAGCAAGTTCCATCTGCCCATCTTCTCCCGTTTTCCATGAATTTAGATTCGTCCATCCATAATAATTAAATTTTAAAAATTCCGCAAAAGTATAAAACTATGTTTGACATTTATGATTTGACTTAGTTTTTGGAAAAAACGGGAGATTAGTTCCCGTTTCAATCATTAGTGGTACATTAGGTTCAACCGTGTGGTTATTATTCCATTTTGAATACACTTTCCTTGATTTACAATGTTAAACGGTGTCATGTAAACTTTTAAACATAACTCTGTTAACTCAACTGGTTTGTGTCTAGGGTTATAAATTTCGAAATTTAACTTCACACACATTATTAAATTAGTATATCTTTATCTATCTACTATTAATATTTGCAATTATTATTATGAATTTTCAATTACGCAAGCAGTTTTAAGATGCTTTAACACTTCAAAATATCATGGACTACAAACAATTGTAAGGTGTATTTACTTTACGCAATAATTAAAATTTCTATAATAAACATTTTAAAATAATTTACGTAGTTGTTTTGTTATTTCCACATTTTTTCGATAACGAAGTAGCGGGTTGCATGCTAGTACATACATACATACATACATACATACATACATACATACATACATACATACATACATACATACAGACAGACAGACATACAGACAGACAGACAGACAGACAGACAGACAGACAGACAGACAGACAGACAGACAGACAGACAGACAGACAGACAGACAGACAGACAGACAGACAGACAGACAGACAGACAGACAGACAGACAGACAGACAGACAATATGGTATAATTTTAATTGCGCTTATCTACAAATAACAAAATTGGGTAACACTGTCAGTGCCCAGAATATCAACGCTTCATTTAAAATCCTACAGGCACTAAAAATAGCAAAGGATACCCTACAAAGTATTAGGATTATTTAATATTAACTTTTTTTTAATTTTTAAAGTTTTAATTGTAATTTAATATAAGTGTACGAATTTAAGTGAAATATGAATTTTGTGATGTTCTTTAATTTTCATCAATATTTTTTTAAGGAATTGAGGTTTTGTTAACTTTTTTGTTGAAATACATAGTTTTTGTTCCAATTAATAAAATGACTTTTAATTTTTTATATAATCACCTAGTATTGTCTGTATAATTTCATAATATTTAAAAAAAAATATGTTGTACGATTTTGAGTGACACTCACTGTACTCTTGACCGCAAATGAGAATTTTTTTTTTTTGCTGTTTTACGATTCAAATCAAAAAGAATATTTAAAAAAAATTACTTAAAACTCAAGATATGGAGTTTTAAAGTCTAGGAAAACGAAATTGGCGTGGAAGTTTTATGTAACTATCTCTATATACTCTTGACCTCAAATGCGAAATTTTTTTTTTGCTACGATTCATAATCAAAAAGAAAATTTTAAAAAAATTACTTAGAACTCAAGATATAATTTTTATTCATAATACCAAAAATAATAAATAATCGTACAATTTTCATACGGATTTTTACAATTTATGGAAATATTTAAAAAAAAAATAGAATTTTTTTTTATTTTAAAATATTGAGCAATTTAAATAGAAAAAAAATTTAGATGTTGATATTAGTTCATATTGTATACAATTTCTTAAAAAACAATAATCAAAATCGTTTAATTTTATTTTTATTTTTGCTTACATTTGTAATTTAGGGAAATAGAAATTTAAATAAAAAAATCTACAATTTTAGAAAAATTTAACTTTTTTCCAAAATTTAGCAATAATTTTTACGATTAATAATCAAAAATAAAATTTAAAAAAAAATTACTTAGAACTCAGATATGAGTTTTATTCATAATACCAAAAATTATAAAGAATCGTACAATTTTCATATGGATTTTTACAATTTATGGAAATATTTAAAATAATAGAAATTTAATATTTTAAAATATTGAGCAATTTAAATAGAAAAAAAATTTAGATGTTGATATTAGTTCATATTGTATGCAATTTTTTAAAAAAACAATAATCAAAATCGATCAATTTTATTTTTATTTTTGCTTACATTTGTAATATAGGGAAATAGAAATTTTGAAATTTAAAAAAAAAAATCTACAATTTTAGAAAAATAATTTTACGATTCATAATCAAAAAGAAAATTTAAAAAAAAATTACTTAGAACTTAAGATATGGATTTTTAAAGTCTAAGAAAACGAAATTGGCGGGGAGTTGATTTCTATATACTTCTAACATAAAATGCGAAAAAAATTCCAAAATATAGAAATTATTTTTATTTTTAAATATTGAACAATTTGAATAGAAAATTTCTTAAAAAAAATTTTCAAAATCGATCAATTTTATTTTTATTTCTGCTTACTTTTGTAATTTTTATTTTTTCTACTTATTTAAATTAGGGAAATAGAAATTTTTAAATTAAAAAAAAAAATATCTACAATTTTAGAAAAATTAAATTTTTTTCCAAAATATAACAATAATTTTTACGATCCATAATCAAAAATAAAATTTTAAAAAAATTACTTAGAACTCAAGATATGGAGTTTTAAAGTTTAGGAAAACGAAATTGGCGGGGAAGTTGTATGTAACTATCTCTATATACTTTTAACATAAAATGCGAAAAAAAAAATTCCAAAATATAGAAATTATTTTTATTTTGAAATATTGAGCAATTTGAATAGAAAATCTATTTCGATGTTGATATTAGATGTTCATATTGTATGTAATTTTAAAAAAAAAAAAACAAATAAGAGTGCTATATTCGGCTGTGCCGAATCTTATATACCCTTCACCAAATTATACTTCAAAATTTTAAATATTTTTAGGTAAACAAAATTTATTTTTTTTCCAGTTGTTTTTTTAATTTTTTGGAAAAAAAATTTTTCGATTGTTATTTTAAATTTTTTTTTTTTTAAAATTTAAAATTTTTTTTTTTTAAATTCGGGTTAAAAATTTTTTTCCCGATTTTGACCCATTGTAGGTCCAACTTATTATGGTCTTATATACGTCGTTGCAAATGTCTTTGAAATATCTATCATTAGATATCCATATTGTCTATATTAATGTCTTAGTAATCCAGATATAGGTAAAAAATAGGTCAAAAATAGAGGTTGTCTTGGTTTTTTCCTCATATCTCAGCCATTTGTGGACCGATTTTGCTGATTTTAAATAGCAAAATTCTCGAAAGCATGTCTGACAGAATTATTGAAGATTTGGATCCCGAAGATATCTGGGGTCTTCAGAAACCTGATTTCAACAGACAGACAGACAGACAGACACAGACAGACACAGACAGACACAGACAGACACAGACAGACACAGACAGACAGACAGACAGACAGACAGACAGACAGACAGACAGACAGACAGACAGACAGACAGACAGACAGACAGACAGACAGACAGACAGACAGACAGACAGACACAGACAGACACAGACAGACACAGACAGACACAGACAGACACAGACAGACACAGACAGACAGACAGACAGACAGACAGACAGACAGACAGACAGACAGACAGACAGACAGACAGACAGACAGACAGACAGACAGACAGACAGACAGACAGACAGACAGACAGACAGACAGACAGACAGACAGACAGACAGACAGACAGACAGACAGACAGACAGACAGACAGACAGACAGACAGACAGACAGACAGACAATATGGTATAATTTTAATTGCGCTTATCTACAAATAACAAAATTGGGTAACACTGTCAGTGCCCAGAATATCAACGCTTCATTTAAAATCCTACAGGCACTAAAAATAGCAAAGGATACCCTACAAAGTATTAGGATTATTTAATATTAACTTTTTTTTAACTTTAGTAATAAAATGACTTTTAATTTTTTATATAATCACCTAGTATTGCCTGTATAATTTCATAATATTTAAAAAAAAATATGTTGTACGATTTTGAGTGACACTCACTGTACTCTTGACCGCAAATGCGAATTTTTTTTTTTTGCTGTTTTACGATTCAAATCAAAAAGAATATTTAAAAAAAATTACTTAAAACTCAAGATATGGAGTTTTAAAGTCTAGGAAAACGAAATTGGCGGGGAAGTTTTATGTAACTATCTCTATATACTCTTGACCTCAAATGCGAAATTTTTTTTTTGCTACGATTCATAATCAAAAAGAAAATTTTAAAAAAATTACTTAGAACTCAAGATATAATTTTTATTCATAATACCAAAAATAATAAATAATCGTACAATTTTCATACGGATTTTTACAATTTATGGAAATATTTAAAAAAAAAATAGAATTTTTTTTTATTTTAAAATATTGAGCAATTTAAATAGAAAAAAAATTTAGATGTTGATATTAGTTCATATTGTATACAATTTCTTAAAAAACAATAATCAAAATCGATTAATTTTATTTTTATTTTTGCTTACATTTGTAATTTAGGGAAATAGAAATTTAAATAAAAAAATCTACAATTTTAGAAAAATTAAACTTTTTTCCAAAATTTAGCAATAATTTTTACGATTTATAATCAAAAATAAAATTTAAAAAAAAATTACTTAGAACTCAGATATGAGTTTTATTCATAATACCAAAAATTATAAAGAATCGTACAATTTTCATATGGATTTTTACAATTTATGGAAATATTTAAAATAATAGAAATTTAATATTTTAAAATATTGAGCAATTTAAATAGAAAAAAAATTTAGATGTTGATATTAGTTCATATTGTATGCAATTTTTTAAAAAAAAACAATAATCAAAATCGATCAATTTTATTTTTATTTTTGCTTACATTTGTAATATAGGGAAATAGAAATTTTGAAATTTAAAAAAAAAAATCTACAATTTTAGAAAAATAATTTTACGATTCATACAAAAGAAAATTTAAAAAAAAATTACTTAGAACTTAAGATATGGATTTTTAAAGTCTAAGAAAACGAAATTGGCGGGGAGTTGATTTCTATATACTTCTAACATAAAATGCGAAAAAAATTCCAAAATAAAATATAGAAATTATTTTTATTTTTAAATATTGAACAATTTGAATAGAAAATCTATTTAGATGTTGATATTAGTTCATATTGTATGTAATTTCTAAAAAAAAAAATTTTCAAAATCGATCAATTTTATTTTTATTTTTGCTTACTTTTGTAATTTTTATTTTTTCTACTTATTTAAATTAGGGAAATAGAAATTTTTAAATTAAAAAAAAAAATATCTACAATTTTAGAAAAATTAAATTTTTTTCCAAAATATAACAATAATTTTTACGATCCATAATCAAAAATAAAATTTAAAAAAAATTACTTAGAACTCAAGATATGGAGTTTTAAAGTTTAGGAAAACGAAATTGGCGGGGAAGTTGTATGTAACTATCTCTATATACTTTTAACATAAAATGCGAAAAAAAAAATTCCAAAATATAGAAATTATTTTTATTTTGAAATATTGAGCAATTTGAATAGAAAATCTATTTCGATGTTGATATTAGATGTTCATATTGTATGTAATTTTTAAAAAAAAAAACAAGTAAGAGTGCTATATTCGGCTGTGCCGAATCTTATATACCCTTCACCAAATTATACTTCAAAATTTTAAATATTTTTAGGTAAACAAAATTTATTTTTTTTCCAGTTGTTTTTTTAATTTTTTGGAAAAAAAATTTTTCGATTGTTATTTTAAATTTTTTTTTTTTAAATTTTAATACGTCGTTGCAAATGTCTTTGAAATATCTATCATTAGATATCCATATTGTCTATATTAATGTCTTAGTAATCCAGATATAGGTAAAAATAGGTCAAAAATAGAGGTTGTCTTGGTTTTTTCCTCATATCTCAGCCATTTGTGGACCGATTTTGCTGATTTTAAATAGCAAAATTCTCGAAAGCATGTCTGACAGAATTATTGAAGATTTGGATCCCGAAGATATCTGGGGTCTTCAGAAAACTGATTTCAACAGACAGACACAGACAGACACAGACAGACACAGACAGACACAGACAGACACAG
>NC_088783.1:90903245-90915745 GCF_958450345.1 Calliphora vicina | reverse complement strand
GACAGACAGACAGACAGACAGACAGACAGACAGACAGACAGACAGACAGACAGACAGACAGACAGACATACAGACAGACAGACAGACAGACAGACATACAGACAGACAGACAGACAGACAGACAGACAGACAGACAGACAGACAGACAGACAGACAGACAGACAGACAGACAGACAGACAGACAGACAGACAGACAGACAGACAGACAGACAGACAGACAGACAGACAGACAGACAGACAGACAGATACCCGCAAGGGTATCTTCAGGAGAGGATAACGGGAGTAACGACCCCGCGGACCCTAGTTGCGGCAGGCACGGAGAGCGTACCAAAATGGGTGCAAGTGCTCGGAGAAGTCCTGTGACAGGGCGAGCGGATACCGCCCTTAATTAGGTATCCAACCATAAGGGGAAACCTCAAGAGAGGTTTAGCAAGGAGAGTGACGACTCCGTGGTTTTTCCCATAGTCTTGGACATATGGAGCGTATGCCGAAAAGTATCCCGCCGAAAGGCATTAAGGCCAAGCCCAGTACGGTCTTAATTATGGTATTTCTGGAAATAATGGATATGGATGGACGCACTAAAGGGCTGACAGTTATGATATTCTGGAACTTCAGTATGTAGGAGTGAAATCCTACAGAAATGGCTTCCAGGCTAATGTTATAATTGCCTCCGTCCCAATAAAACCTGGCAAGTCTCAAGGTACGTTCGAAAATTGTCACCATTAAGTTGGCGGTGCAGGTTCGGATGTTATTCCCCGATTTGCACGGATCTGGCTCTGGCAGAAGGCCTCATAAGGACCTTACGTCAACCCTCGCATGGCCTCCCTGCTTGCATAGACAACCATGGGATCTAATCGTGAATGCACAACAATTGGAGATAGCGGCTTTGAGTTGGGACCACACAGAATGAGTAACAGCAACACACAAAATTACAATAACAACGAAGATACAAGTACCGATGTACTAGTAAATAATGAAGATCCTCCTACACCAACGGGGGAAACACAGGAGAACAAGGAAGCTCAAGGGATGAATGCCAACTCCACCGATGCTATTACAAAACTTGGCGTACTTATATCGTCTCTGCTGGACTTTGTAAAGACAAGAAACAATGTACACCACGCAATCAAGGAGCAAGTTCGCACAATAAGAGCTACATATACCAGGGCGATTGATGAACTTCACGGTAAGAAATCAGATACCAGAAAACACGCGGAGCAATCAACGCAAACAACACCAAAAATACAGAAGGATAACGCGGAAGCAAAAAAAAGGAGCAGAGACCCAAATGAGGACTCACCAAAACCCAAGCCGAAGAAAAAGATGAAACAACCACCAAACTCAGCTGTCGATAGATCCGATCAAACCCTACCTCAATCCAACGAGAAGGATATCGCAACGTCGTCCGACTG
This sequence comes from Calliphora vicina, assembly GCF_958450345.1. Lineage (NCBI taxonomy): Eukaryota > Metazoa > Arthropoda > Insecta > Diptera > Calliphoridae > Calliphora > Calliphora vicina. Next base: position 90,914,333 of record NC_088783.1, on the reverse strand, counting down.
GACAAAGGTGAATCGGAAAAAAGCTAGACAACGTAGAAAAGACAGGCCAGATGCGATAATAATATCGGCTAACGGTGAAACATCGTACGCAGACATTTTGCGAAAAATAAAAAGCGCTCCAGGACTACAAGATTTCGGAAAGAATGTACGTAGAATTCGAAGAACACAAAAAGGTGAACTACTCCTTGAAATTAACCCAGATAACAAGGAGATAGCTGGAGAGTTCAATGAACTAGTTGAAAAAACCCTAGACATTAATAGAGTGTAAATATCTCGATGAAGTGACAACGGAGGCAGATATCTGTGCGGCATTCGAGGAGCAACTCAATATCACTGGACTAAACGAAAGTGTGGTTAAGAATATTCGGAAAGCATACGGAGGAACGCAAATAGCTAAAATAGGCTTACCAGATGCTATTGCCCAAAGAGCTCTGAAATTGGGAAAAATAAGAATAGGGTGGTCAATATGCCGTTTACGCGAGACAATTGTATTGAAAAGGTGCTTTAGATGTTTGGAGTTTGGACACATAGCTGCTGATTGTAAAAGCAGATTCGACAGATCAAAACTATGCCGTAAATGTGGGGAGGAAAACCATATCGCAAAGTACTGCACATCCGAACCGAGATGCATGTTTTGTGTGGCTAATAACGATATCGAAACTGGACACACCGCGGGTAGCAGCAAATGTCCCGTGTTTAAGAGGGCACTCAGCCTGCGTAAATAATGAAGATTATACAACTGAACCTAAATCACTGTGCTGCGGCTCAAGATCTTCTTAGCCAGACAATTCGGGAAATGGACGTAGATGTTGCGATGATATGTGAGCAATACAAAAACCTCTATATCGGTATATGGGAGAAAGATAGCTCAGGGAGAGCAGCAATTTGGTCATGCGGCAATCTTGCATTTCAGGATTCAATGAAACACCCTGCGGTTGGATTCACTAGGACCATGATCGACGGAATCCATTTCTACAGCTGCTATGTCTCACCAAACGTTTCACTGAATGAGTTTGAAACTTTTATTGACAATCTTGTGGATGACGCACTAAACTACAACCCGAAGATTATAGGTGGAGATTTTAACGCCTGGGCCGTTAACTGGGGATGTCGCTCTACAAATACAAGAGGCCGTATTCTTTTGGAGGCTTTTTCAAAACTAGACCTCGTGCTTTGCAACGTTGGAGATACTCAAACGTTCAGAAGAGGAGAAACTGGGTCTGTCGTCGACATAACATTCGCGAGCCCAACCCTTATAAGGGATCTTGAATGGAGCGTCAGTGAACACTACACTCACAGTGATCATCAGGCCATAATAGTTTCGATTAGAAATGGAAAAAATTCGTCATCGAGATCAAGGAGACCACTGCAAACGAAAAGTTGGGCACAGGATAAGCTTGACCAAAGAACGTTTTTGGATGAACTTTCTTCTCGTTTGACATGGGACGAGGTAAGCCCAATTACAGAAGCCCATATTACGGAGGCCCTGCAGAAAGCCTGCGATGTAGCAATGCCTAGGAGAAGACAATCGGCTAGCAGGAAACCGAACTACTGGTGGAACTCGGAAATTGCGAACCTCCGGAGCGAATGCCTGAGAGCAAGACGACTATTCCAAAGGGGAAGATCAAGACAAGACGTCGACGTAAGACTTCTGATATATCAGAACGCTAGACGAGCCCTACAACTGGCCATAAAAAGAAGCAAAAGAGAAAGTTTTAAACAATTGAGCAAGGAAGTTGATATGAACCCTTGGGGAAATGCGTATCGGATTGTAATGTCACGTCTTAAAGGCCAGCGAACTCCGCAAGTTACATGCCCTCAGCTACTTAAAAAAATCGTGGAGGTGCTTTTCCCAATTGGTCAACCATGCCAGGAAATTATGGCAATCACAAACGCGAGTATAGATGAAGTATCAGTGGATGAATTGATGCAAATATGTTCGAAGATCGGAGATAAGAAAGCACCAGGCTTAGATGGTATCCCAAACAAAGCCCTGAAGTTAGCACTAAGATATAAACCGCATATATTTGTAAATGCAATGAACAATTGCCTCCGAAATGGAAAATTTCCGGAGTCCTATAAAAAGCAAAGGTTGGTTTTAATACCAAAACCCAACAAACGACTCGGAGAGCCATCCTCATACAGACCGATTTGCTTGTTGGATACGCTCGGAAAGGTACTAGAGAGTGTTATATACAACAGACTACTACCCGCAGTAGAAAGATCAAACGGGCTCTCAGATAGACAGTATGGATTTAGAAAAGCCAGGTCAACGATAGATGCAATAAATAGAGTAAAGCAAATGGCGGAAACGGCTATAGAAGGTAAAGGTGCAAATAGAAAGTATTGTGCAATCATTACTTTGGACATCAAAAACGCCTTTAATAGTGCAGGCTGGAAACAAATCATGATCTCTCTCCGCAAGCTCGAAATCCCAAGCTACATCATAAGGATACTCGTGGATTATTTTACAAATAGAACCCTATGGTACGATACAGACAGACAGACAGACAGACAGACAGACAGACAGACAGACAGACAGACAGACAGACAGACAGACAGACAGACAGACAGACAGACAGACAGAGCTTTCAGTTTTAATAAGGAAATAAACTTTTTTGAATTGATTTCGGAATACAATGATAAAAATACATAAATATAGAAGAAATTGATTTTATGGGCGATTCACACGTTAAAAAACTACTAAAAATATATATTGGACATGAGGCAGAAACGGAGATATGTATGTTCCGTAAAGCTTTCTTGTAGTATTGATATAAAAACCAATATACTAAATTTTTATCACAAACTCTGTAAAGAAATAATTTCAAGAATTGAAATAAATAATAAAGAGCTTTCAGTTTTAATAAGGAAATAAACTTTTTTGAATTGATTTCGGAATACAATGATATCGCACCCCCAGTTAAAAAGTGACTCAACTAAATTTTTCAAAAATCGAAAATAAATATATACCAATTGAAACATAATGAAAGACATTAATGTTTTTTTAGTAACAGTTAACAACAACAGAATGCACTGATATTTTTTGTATAGATAATCAAGTGTATTGTGCATAGTTTAAGATCAAAATTCATTTTTGGGGTTTATATAACCCGAGAAATTAATTTTGAATTGTGTAACTTTTGAACTGGGTGTGCGATATGTAAAATAAATAACCCAGATACCCAGCACAGAATAGGAAATTTCAAAAAGAGGCTTAACAAAAATGGAATGGGTTATACCCATCGGGAAATGTTAGATCGGTAAAAAAAAACTTATACGTGTCCCGGCGTTTCGCTGGGTCAGGTCTAGGATTCGAGATATATCGATTTGAAATTAGTATTAGAATTTCTTATACTAACTGTAAAGTAACTTATACGTGTCCCGGCGTTTCGCTGGGTCAGGTCTAGGATTCGAGATATATCGATTTGAAATTAGTATTAGAATTTCTTCATAAGTTTTCTTCTAAAAGTTACAATATTCTGATACGTTTCGATGGACAAATTTGTTACTAATTGAATTATTCTATTACATCCATAGAAGTATTACTATTGAAATAACCGAATTTTTTTCACTCAACTCAAGCCACAGCAGATAAATTTGGTTATTAAGAATGAATAAAAATTAAAGTTTATGCTCTTAAACGAATTATTAAGATGCCTAACATTACATCTTTTAGGGATATTCAATGATTATTATTCATATTTAGAGAAAATAATAACAATAATAGTGGTTAAAATTTGTTTATCTACAATCAGATTATAAGATACTGATAAAAACTGCAACTGTGACAATACCGATCAAATGCCACTATTAAATTAGAAACCCTTATAAAGGCTGGACCAACAACCAAATATAGTTATTTTATACTCCTTAAAAAACCCGGTATAAGTCAATTTGTTCGAAAAAAATTTTTTGGTTTAATTTAGTGTTAAACAAGTAAGCCAGACCGGGAATTCCATAAATGGGGCTATGACCAATTATGGACCGATCACCATGAAATTTTTAATTAATTTAATTAATTTTTTGAACGTCATTTACCTTAAAAACTAAAAAAATTATAATATGGTGATTTTCCATGAAGAAAAATATAAAATTTGATTTAATGTAAAATTTTAACTGTTAAAGATATCATAACAAAATTGGGAACTAATTTAGATCCAAATGTCCTTAAATTAATGACATTATAATTTTTGACATTTTTTATTTTCAAATTCCGAAATTCCTAAAACGGGGAAAATGTGTTCCAAAAACTGAGTTTTTTTAGAAAAGTGCCTACTGTGACGCTATTTACCGTGTGATAGTAAAACAACTTTTTGAGTATTTAAACAACATATAGGCTTATACAAATACGGAACTTTTTCGGGGATCGGTGCTTTGCCTTTTTAGAATTTTTTACTGAAACCTAAATATTTTTTTTAAAATTGTCCAAGTTTGGATAGGTCTGGGGGATACTGTGTCCGCTTAAGTGAGCCCAATTTTACTTTACATGCTTTTGCATTAAGTTTTCTTTCCGGAACATATAAAAATTGTATATTGTCCCAAAGAAAATTTGTTTCTACAAAAGAAAAAATATAGGGCCTTTTTTAGGAAAAATCGTAAAAAATTAGGCCCATTTTACATGTTCCAACTTTGGATGCGTGTAACTTTATACACGGACGAGATAACTGTTACCAATTTTTTTTTATTTAGAATTTTATTGCCAATATAGCTGATATTTTGAAAAAAAAATTCGACCCTCCGTAGGCCCTACCATATCTAAAAAACCAAAAAAAAAATCGAGCAAAATTAAAAAAAAAAAATAAATAAACCTAAATATCTCTTCAACTGAAGGAGATAACCTACACATGTAAGCGTATTTTTTGTAGATCTTCTCAAGGACTATTTATATTTTAAAGCTCATTCGGATCATAAATTAATTTTTGGGGATTTTTTTAAAAATTTTGAGACCCTAGGTGACCAACTTTGAGGAGGCACAAACTGGCCCGTATTAACCCTAGGAAGCTGAACAAATGTAATTCAACTCAAAAACACCTCAGCTCTAACCATGTGAAATTTTGTAATAATATCTCCAATAGTTCCCGAGATACCGAATTATTTCCAAAAAAAGTTTCTAAACTACTGTGAATCGTTTCTCACTCTTGAGCGAGGATATTAATAATAAGAGTATAAAAGATGGTGCTTGCGAAAAGAAATCATTAAAGCCACCACCAGCTCGAATATTGTTCGAGCTGGAAGTCTAGTATTCACAATAACAGTACAAAAATGGAAATTAACCCTTAATAGCACTTGGGGTCCAAATGTCCCTCAACTTTTAAAATCACGAAAAACACATTCATTTTGACCCCAAGTACTCTTAAGGGTTAATTTCCACTTTTGTACTGTTGTTGTGAATACTAGACTTCATTTTATATTTTTCTTAAGTTTCATCAAAATCGGCCCAAAAATATATAATATTTCGCTATCTTCTTTCCATGAGAAATTCCAAATATTGAAAAAATTGACCTTTGACCTTCACGATTTAAGGGTTAAAGTTTTCCGATTTTAGTAAAACTTTCAGACTATATTTAAAATTACCTGGACTATATTATTCTGAATAGCTTTTACTTAAAAATCATTACAGTAAGGAAATTCTGGTCATTCCCCAAAATATGTCCAAAAAATTAGTTTTTCTCGAAAATCGCAAAATTTATATCGCAGGTACGGAAAAACTATAGGAGGTATTGACATATTTTTTTCACATTTTTATTCCCTATTATGTTGTCAATAAATCCCCATGTGATGATCAAAAAATTCTGAAATTTGTTTAACAACATTTTTAAAAATTTGAAATTGGAGTTTTGAAACTGCCGTTAAAAAAATTTAATTTTTTTGGTCATACCTGCGAATAGGTTAACGGTATCCTACGAGGACAAAAACTCATATACAAGTAAATATGGATATATTTTAAGTAAAAATAAGCTTTTATTTTAATATTTCTCAAAATATGTTAATTTTGTTCATAAATTTCTTGTTCTAGTGGCCTGAGACACGTTAATGGCCTGGCGATTTTTTAATAACTTTAACATTTTTTCACCAATTTTTGTCTTTTATATCTTATTATAACGACAATTACGTACACATTTCGATTCTTGTAAATTAAATTTTAAAAGTCATTATTTAATGGCAAAATTTTTACAAAAACTGAAAAAATTGCATATTTTCCCCTTGTAAATGCACCTCAAAACTTCAGCGTCGTTGCGCCAACAGTTAACGTTATACTATCATCCTAATATTTTACACAATGTGTTTCTACAATACATAGAACAATTCTAGAGGGGGGGACGGTCAAAATTCGCAATTTTATTTTTTTGGAGCACTCTAGTGGTCATAGGGTAACATAGAGACGAGACGAAATTGTCAAAAACCTAAGTCTGTTGTCAAAAACCTATCTCTTGCAACAACAAAATACATGCTAGTCAATGTATTTTGTTGTTGTATCAAACATATGATTTGTTGTATTTTTGTTTGACAAATCGGAGTGCCTCGTCTCTATGTATAATTCTCTATGGCAGTGGTGTTCAAAAATAAAATTGAAGATGTATTGGTGAGAGAGCTACCCAGCAAACATAATGTCAAACACTTAAAATAATAACAAAATGAAGAAAGTTTAGATTTAGAATTTTTGTCAAATAAAACCAATTTATTAAATGAATATAATTTAAATTTTAAGGAAATGAAAGAATATACATTATACCAGTGATGTTCATCCCATACAACAATTGATTTAAAAATTTAAACACATTTGTTACGCTCTTTTAAAGAGCATAATAAATGTCTCATGTTTTCAGAAATTCAATAAGCATTGTTGTTGGTTGGTTTTTGGATGGAGCATAGCAAACACACGCGTTTCAATTACAATCAGCGTTGCCACTCATAAAATATTTTTCCTACCAAATTTCTAATTAAAAACTACCAAAACCTACCAAATTTAAAATATTTGAGAAATGCTATATGGATTCGTTTCAAAATAAATAGTTAACTTAAAATTATATTATTGCTGCTATAAAATTACAGAGAGGAAGAAAGTTATTTAATTACACTACAATCATAAATATGTTAAAATCGTTCAGTTTTCGAGATTTTATTTTTGAGTCGATTTAACGATGTCCTTCCGTACGTCTTATTATTTTTTATTACAGATTTTATTTTTATTTCTGCTAACTTTTGTAATTTAGGGAAATAGAAATTTTGAAATTTAAAAAAAATCTACAATTTTAGAAAAATTTAAATTTTTTCCAAAATATTGCAATAATTATTACGATTCATAATCAAAAAGAATATTTGAAAACAAATGCTTAGAACTAAAGATATGGATCAAAAAGAAAATTTAAAAAAAAATTATTTAGAACTCAAGATATGATTTTTATTCATAATACCAAAAATAATAAAGAATCGTACAATTTTCATACGGATTTTTACAATTTATGGAAATATTTAAAAAAAATAGAAATTTTTTTATTTTAAAATATTGATCAATTTAAATAGAAAAAAAATTTAGATGTTATATTAGTTCATATTTATGGAAATAGAAATTTTTAAATTTAAAAAAAAATCTGCATTTTAGAAAAATTAAAATTTTTTCCAAAATATAGCAATAATTTTTACGATTCATAATCAAAAAGAATATTTGAAAAAAATTGCTTAGAATTCAATATACGGATTTTTAAAGTCTAGGAAAACGAAATTGGCGGGGAAGTTGTATGTAACTATCTCTATTACTCTTGACATCAAATGCGAAAAAAAAAATGTCCAATGATATTAGTTCATATTGTATGCAATTTCTTAAAAAAATAATCAAAATCGATCAATCTTATTTTTATTTTTTCTTACTTATGTAATTTAGGGAAATAGAAATTTTTAAATTAAAAAAAAATATCTACAATTTTAGAAAAATTAAATTTTTTTCCAAAATATAACAATAACTTTTACGATCCATAATCAAAAATAAAATTTAAAAAAAATTACTTAGAACTCAAGATATGGAGTTTTAAAGTTTAGGAAAACGAAATTGGCGGGGCAGTTGTATGTAACTATCTCTATTAATGAATTGAGGTTTTGTTAACTTTTTTGTTGAAATACATAGTTTTTGTTCCAATTAATAAAATGACTTTTAATTTTTTATATAATCACCTAGTATTGCCTGTATAATTTCATAATATTTAAAAAAAAATATGTTGTACGATTTTGAGTGACACTCACTGTACTCTTGACCGCAAATGCGAATTTTTTTTTTGCTGTTTTTACGATTCAAATCAAAAAGAATATTTAAAAAAAAATTACTTAAAACTCAAGATATGGAGTTTTAAAGTCTAGGAAAACGAAATTGGCGGGGAAGTTTTATGTAACTATCTCTATATACTCTTGACCTCAAATGCGAAATTTTTTTTTTGCTACGATTCATAATCAAAAAGAAAATTTTAAAAAAATTACTTAGAACTCAAGATATAATTTTTATTCATAATACCAAAAATAATAAATAATCGTACAATTTTCATACGGATTTTTACAATTTATGGAAATATTTAAAATAATAGAAATTTAATATTTTAAAATATTGAGCAATTTAAATAGAAAAAAAAAATTTAGATGTTGATATTAGTTCATATTGTATGCAATTCTTTAAAAAAACAATAATCAAAATCGATCAATTTTATTTTAGACAGACAGACAGACAGACAGACAGACAGACAGGCAGACAGACAGGCAGACAGGCAGGCAGGCAGGCAGGCAGGCAGGCAGACAGACAGACAGACAGACAGACAGACAGACAGACAGACAGACAGACAGACAGACAGACAGACAGACAGACAGACAGACAGACAGACAGACAGACAGACAGACAGACAGACAGACAGACAGACAGACAGACAGACAGACAGACAGACAGACAGACAGACAGACAGACAGACAGACAGACAGACAGACAGACAGACAGACAGACAGACAGACAGACAGACAGACAGACAGACAGACAGACAGACAGACATGGCTTAATCGACTACGCTATCTATAAGGATCCAGAATATATATACTTTATAGGGTCGGAAATGAAAAATGTAGAAATTACAAACGGAATGACAAACTTATCAAAATCGATCAATTTTATTTTTATTTCTGCTAACTTTTGTAATTTAGGGAAATAGAAATTTTGAAATTTAAAAAAAATCTACAATTTTAGAAAAATTTAAATTTTTTCCAAAATATTGCAATAATTATTACGATTCATAATCAAAAAGAATATTTGAAAACAAATGCTTAGAACTAAAGATATGGATCAAAAAGAAAATTAAAAAAAAAATTATTTAGAACTCAAGATATGATTTTTATTCATAATACCAAAAATAATAAAGAATCGTACAATTTTCATACGGATTTTTACAATTTATGGAAATATTTAAAAAAAATAGAAATTTTTTTATTTTAAAATATTGATCAATTTAAATAGAAAAAAAATTTAGATGTTATATTAGTTCATATTTATGGAAATAGAAATTTTTAAATTTAAAAAAAAATCTGCAATTTTAGAAAAATTAAAATTTTTTCCAAAATATAGCAATAATTTTTACGATTCATAATCAAAAAGAATATTTGAAAAAAATTGCTTAGAATTCAATATACGGATTTTTAAAGTCTAGGAAAACGAAATTGGCGGGGAAGTTGTATGTAACTATCTCTATTACTCTTGACATCAAATGCGAAAAAAAAAATGTCCAATGATATTAGTTCATATGTGTATGCAATTTCTTAAAAAAATAATCAAAATCGATCAATCTTATTTTTATTTTTTCTTACTTATGTAATTTAGGGAAATAGAAATTTTTAAATTAAAAAAAAATATCTACAATTTTAGAAAAATTAAATTTTTTTCCAAAATATAACAATAATTTTTACGATCCATAATCAAAAATAAAATTTAAAAAAAAATAACTTAGAACTCAAGATATGGAGTTTTAAAGTTTAGGAAAACGAAATTGGCGGTGCAGTTGTATGTAACTATCTCTATTAAGGAATTGAGGTTTTGTTAACTTTTTTGTTGAAATACATAGTTTTTGTTCCAATTAATAAAATGACTTTTAATTTTTTATATAATCACCTAGTATTGCCTGTATAATTTCATAATATTTAAAAAAAAATATGTTGTACGATTTTGAGTGACACTCACTGTACTCTTGACCGCAAATGCGAATTTTTTTTTTTTGCTGTTTTTACGATTCAAATCAAAAAGAATATTTAAAAAAAAATTACTTAAAACTCAAGATATGGAGTTTTAAAGTCTAGGAAAACGAAATTGGCGGGGAAGTTTTATGTAACTATCTCTATATTCTCTTGACCTCAAATGCGAAATTTTTTTTTTGCTACGATTCATAATCAAAAAGAAAATTTTAAAAAAATTACTTAGAACTCAAGATATAATTTTTATTCATAATACCAAAAATAATAAATAATCGTACAATTTTCATACGGATTTTTACAATTTATGGAAATATTTAAAAAAAAAAATAGAATTTTTTTTATTTTAAAATATTGAGCAATTTAAATAGAAAAAAAATTTAGATGTTGATATTAGTTCATATTGTATACAATTTCTTAAAAAACAATAATCAAAATCGATTAATTTTATTTTTATTTTTGCTTACATTTGTAATTTAGGGAAATAGAAATTTAAATAAAAAAATCTACAATTTTAGAAAAATTAAACTTTTTTCCAAAATTTAGCAATAATTTTTACGATTTATAATCAAAAATAAAATTTAAAAAAAAATTACTTAGAACTCAAGATATGTGTTTTATTCATAATACCAAAAATAATAAAGAATCGTACAATTTTCATATGGATTTTTACAATTTATGGAAATATTTAAAAGAATAGAAATTTAATATTTTAAAATATTGAGCAATTTAAATAGAAAAAAAAAATTTAGATGTTGACATTAGTTCATATTGTATGCAATTTTTTTAAAAAAAACAATAATCAAAATCGATCAATTTTATTTTAGACAGACAGACAGACAGACAGACAGACAGACAGACAGACAGACAGACAGA